>NC_135558.1:9880000-9897500 GCF_964340395.1 Glandiceps talaboti | reverse complement strand
ACGACGTGCTGACGCCCTCCAGCGCCGCCCCGTTACATGTGTCATGCTTCTGGTTGCCAAGTTCTCATGACCTATTCATTGAGAGGGTCAAATTGTGGAAGTTTTTCCGCAACATACGATGCCAATCCCAAAAACCAATATGTATACGGTGAACGTATGTATGTATTTTTGAGTCTAAATTTACTCTTGGTTTATTTAACTGAAACCATATACGAGCCCCGTGTGAAAATACGTTTATAGGTAAACTCTGTGCAATAACTTTATTATTGCAGATTTATTTAGGCGAAAAAAAAATAATTGTGTGTATCCGATTAAACAGAAAATAGGGTAGGTAGATCAAGATTTTATTTCATTTTATAGTTACCTTTTTAATTGTTTTTAGTATTGAAAAATATTGCTTCGACCCGAAAATAAACGAAATGTCGGTCAGAATATCCCTCCTATGATAGTTTGATAAAATACGTGAAGACATCACTCGGGAAAGAAAACAGATATACATGAAGGTCAAGAAGACAAAGAACTTCTTAACATTTTGTTTAATTTTAAAAAAAAAATGTTTAGGGTCAGTGACTTAAACTAGGGTCGGGTCAGGTTGTCGGCAACACACATTTTTGAAATTTTTTTAGTAGAAATATTTCAGTATAGTGTGAAAATGAATCAATACATTAACTTACAAAGCGATGTGGATATAAGTACATTGTCGTCAAAAATTGTTTAGCCGCCAAAATGTGATTTTTTTTTATTTCCGTCAACATTTTCGTGTGCCAAAATAATGTACATTCACAGTTCTGAAAACTACATTACCGAACAGACATGGGGTGCCATTACCAATAAACACGAAATAGTGAAGATATACTGAGTCTATGATAACTTAGAATCAACTTTAAATGACTGATTCTACATAGTGGTAATGACACAATAACTACCATGTCATGTAGAAAGGCCTCCTCACCCGTAATAGCTTTCATTACTTTGGATACATTTCTATAAATGATATTAGCTTAAATTTTATTTTGATTTTACACCGTGTCTAGAGATGTCTATGTATGTATGTATGTATGTATGTATGTATGTATGTATGTATGTATGTATGTATGTATGTATGTATGTATGTGTGTGTGTGTGTGTGTATGTATGTATGTATGTATGTATGTATGTATGTATGTATGTATGTATGTATGTATGTATGTATGTATGTATGTATGTATGTATGTATGTATGTACGTACGTACGTACGTACGTACGTACGTACGTACGTACGTATGTATGTATTTGTGTGTGTGTGTGTGTGTGTGTGTGTGTGTGTGTGTGTGTGTGTGTGTGTGGTTGTACACGTACTGTGGAGTGCAACTGAAACAACTCCAGTTTCAAAGCAAATGAGTCACATTTATTCTAGGATAGATTTTTAATGAAAAGTTGTTCACCAACAACAGGAAACACAATGTATGGGTCTCCCACGCCATGTCTGTGATGACACGTGTTGTTGAATTCTAAATAAGCAGGTAGGACAGTGTCTTCATTTTATTCATTTCACACAAAACTGATCATCAAAACATTTCAAGTATCAGTATGGATTAAGACAGTGATTCACTTTATGAGAGCCAAGTTTTTAACAACCAATTTGAGACTTTCATTGGCTTTCCTCTCTGATTTTCATGCAAACAGTCTTTAGGGACAGCATATATAAAAATACAACATTACAGTAGGCATAAAACTAATTGATTTTTCACGTCTCGTACAGCAGAGATGTTCTACTCTGATTTTTATATTCACAGCAGTAACGCTCTTGTGTTACTAACTTCTTTGGTTCTGAGTTTTTGGACTTTTTTTTCTAAAAAGCATTATAATACCTTTTAAAGTTGTATCTCAATTCATTTTTGGAATCAAAACAAATAATTTGCCATGAGTCATTGATTAATACCAGATTTGTTGTTTAACCGTATTTCCATACATTTTGTTTTGTATGTGATGTCCAATACTGACAGCTACTATTCTGGATGGATGAGTGGAGGGGGAGGAAACAAGTTACAAGACGTCCTGATAGCAAAATATCAATTTAGCCATGTTTTACACCTCGCGCAAACAACAACAACAACAACAACAACAACAACAATAGCAGCAGCAGCAACAACAACAACAAACATCATTGAATATGTCTTTTGTATTACAATGTGTATGTCTGCATTTGTTTGTGTGTGTATATGTGTGTGTGTGTCTGTGTGTGTGTGTGTGTGTACGTACGTGTTTGTGTGTAAACCTTGCCTTTAATCTCTTCTGACGTCATATAACTGGATTTTTTAATCATCTGCCCGTCCGTTCATAACCCTATTTGTTTTTACTTGCCATATTAGCTCTGAATTTTGTACACTTTTAATGACGCACCTAAATATTCTGTTTGATTCAACGTTGTCTGTAAACTTGTAAAATTTACTTGTTTTTCAAGGTTGTTTAACTACACCATCTAATACCGATTGGCAGAAAGTCTTTGTGTTTGTATCAAATTTTTGTATACTAATGCTTGAAAAAGTGAAAGCGGACTCGGTGTTTTTTTATCATTCAAATAAATCTATAGCGTTGATGTTAATGTTATGATTGCCGTGAGTTATAGAGCAGTGATCAGAATGCAACGTCCATAAAAGAGAGATCTATTGGAATCGGAACTGATTGCGACGGAAGTTTATTTGAGCATACTGCGAGCGGCGGAAGATGATGATAACTATAAATTTTCATAGATGAAAAAATGTGAATCATAGATACTTTTGAAACAATCCTTTTAACTTGAGAGCTTTTGATTTGCGTTTGCTGCGCTGATATGGGATGATTGGAGTCCGTGATAATGTTACTGATCTTATCTGTGTCTGTCTATGCATCAAATAGAAGCCACTTATTATATGCAAATTTATATGATTCAGTTTTGATGCCCAGAAAATATTCAATTGTTTTTCATTCAAAATGGCGGACGTCGGTGCTCTGCTCAGCATCGCATATATTTCGATTCATCATTTACGTACAGTTGTAGATCAGTATAGATTGCGTAACACGCCAGTTGCAACGAAAAAAGGTGAGGGGGGGGAGAGAAAAAGGGGGACAGAGTGGAAAAGTTCAATTTCCTCAAAAGTTTAATTACCCATTTGTACAAGACTATCTCTCGGATTACATAGAATTTGGGCTAAACGATGGAGTGTTCTAGTTAAATGATTGATCAATTCACTAATCAAGTATAGATTATTTATAGGTGTCTGATTTGGTGAAGGGCTTGTTTTCTTTATATGCAAGACATATAGACGGAACGCATAACATGACATGGACACAGGTGTACTTCAATCAAATACTCTAGTAAAATTAATTGACGGTGTATTAGAAAAACCCCGGGGGACAGATCGGAAATCAAAGACACCAAGAACTTGGAGAGATCACTCGGTGCATAACAGAAATCTGTATACTTCCCGTGGGAGTGGTATGGTAAATCTCGTGTACATCATCTGACAGAGTACATCGTATTCTAAGCCGAATTATTCAGTAACATCGTTATAAAACTAGCAAACATCCATTGTAGAGAAATCGAGTCATTTGATTTTACTTATTAAATAATCTATATTTACAAATTATGAAAATTAAAATAGTAAAAGTGTGGAATAAATGGGTAAGAATTCCACTGTTACCAAATACATACGTCACAACTTGTTTATATTCACACTTTTGATTTTAAAATTTGTGCAACTGTACTGTTTTCGTCTGTCTGTCTGTCTGTCTGTCTGTCTGTCTGTCTGTCTGTCTGTCTGTCTGTCTGTCTGTCTGTCTGTCTGTCTGTCTGCCCGGCTTGCTGTCTCTATCCCCTCCCTCTCTCTGTCGCTGTCTTCGCCTCTCTTATCTCAATGTTTCTGTCTCTATCTGTCTCTCTGTGTCTGCCTGTCTGTTTCTCTGTCTGCATGACTGCCTTTTTGTATGTCTCATCCGTCTATATGTCTGTCTCTCTCCCCAGTCTCTATCTCCCTTCTGTCTATCCCCTGTCGCCTACCTCCCGCCATTTCTGTCTGTCTGTCTCTGTCTGTCTGTCTGTCTGTCTGTCTGTCTGTCTGTCTGTCTGTCTGTCTGTCTGTCTGTCTGTCTGTCTGTCTCTGTCTCTCTCTCTCTTTCTCTCTCTCTCTCTCATTCATTCATATTTTCTCATTTTTAAAGCTACAAACTACTCAAAGCCTTCTTATTTTCACTTCCTCATTAGGTGCTAATAACATACTCTAGCGTTATCTCAAACTCTCACGTGTGGATAGGAAGTTTAGGGTAGGGCTTTACCAGGACATTATCAAGTTTAACAACGTTTCCATTCAGGATACAAGTGATCAACAAATTTATGTGACGTCAGCTAAGAAATGACCGATCAAGATTCACGATGTGCTATGGTAATCAGTACTTTGAATACAAATATGTGACTTTAGTGGATTCCGTGCAAGACAATTGCTGTGTATAGTATATTGTGAACAAGAATATCAATGACAACTCGGGACATGCACGACTTCTTTCAACTCGATATAAAATTCACGTATTTTTGTAAACAGTCAATCACGTGAATGAATACCCGATTAACAGATAGAAGCCAACGAGTGATTTTTCCCAGTTCAATATTCAGCCCATAAATCATTCTATTAAAGTAACTGTTTGATTGGCAGAACAAATCAGGGTCGAACTAATGACGTCATGTTTTTTTTTTGAGAATTAGACCTGTAGTGGTCACAGTTATGGAGTGAGCGTTAGTTGACGGAGGGGACACTAAGACAGCTTGATGACGTCACCAAATTACCACATGGCTGTTTGTATGAATCGTTTAATTATTTTAGATAATTAAGCGAGTCGTCGATTTGGAGTATCGTGATGTAATTGTTATCTTGTTACATTGTAGCAATATCAAATGTCCATTTCTCAGGTGGAATGTACAAAATTAATTAGATTCATGTGTTGCAGCTTCCTCAGCATGTTAAACGCGGAGACAATCTATAAGCCTTACGTGTATTAGTGTGCAAGAACAGCTTCCATACATTAAAACATTTGCCTTTTTACGTCTTGCTTGTATATGTTCACGATAAACGGTGTCAGATTTCTGCAACATGATAAATGGGTGAATGACGGGACATGGTTTATTTAATTAGAATTGTTGGTGTGGTTTTGACATGATATAAAATAGATATGATTTCAGAGTTCAATGGGATGTGATTTCAGCGACATGGTGTGAGATAGATTAGATCTCAGCTTAGTCAGAAATAGACATGATCTTGACATGATATGCAAATAATGTATATTTCATGTTGGGTATAGGTACTTCCATACTTCGTTGAATCAAGGAAAATACGAATGGCCTAAGGGGCCCTTGTCACTACGAGTCTAGCGACTGTCTGTCTGTCTGTCTGTCTGTCTGTCTGTCTGTCTGTCTGTCTGTCTGTCTGTCTGTCTCGCTCTCTCTCTCTCTCTCTCTCTCTCTCTCGTTCTCTCTCTCTCATTCATATTTTCTCATTCATATTTTCTCATCTAGCGACTCGTAATGACAAGCCTTCGATCACGAGTATTTTCTGGCTGAATGAAGAAAAATAATAAAATTATCCAATCGCCAGTAATATAAAAAAAGAAATCGAGGAAAGTAAAAATGACAATTTTGAGCATTTTGACTCGTATTTCGAACACAGCAGAACCAATGACGTAGACACGTGTTGTCGTGACGTAGAACGACCAGAGTATATATTCCATTGATATCGCTGACTGCATCAATCGCCGATTTGTATTTGTAGATTTAGACTTGACTTAAAGCTTGAACATAAGTTATATGTCAATTAATGTAGGAATGTGATAAAGGACACCCACTCCCCACCCCCTATACACCCAGTAAGATTGCAAGTGGAGGGGGTGGGTCAGGTCATGAACTTGGACTCGGAATTATTAGGTTAGAACCATACAAGTATTATGAATTCACCTAATCTGGTAGTACTGCTGGTTGGCAGTGGTCTTAAAGTGAGAACTTATAAAAAACAGAAGAAAAATCGGACATAAGCACAAGTAATGAATGAATGAATGAATGAATGAATGAATGAATGAATGAATGAATGAATGAATGAATGAATGAATGAATGAATGAATGAATGAATGAATGAATGAATGAATGAATGAATGAATGAATGAATGAATGAATGAATGAACGGATAAATCATCCATCCATCCATCCATCCATCCATCCATCCATCCATCCATCCACCCACCCACCCACCCACCGAATACAGTAACTACAAGCAAGACAGACAGACAAACAAATCAGTAAGCACACAACATAGAATTCCCCAATTATTAATCAGGCTGTTCTATTCTGAGACGGGATAATGATGTGATGGACATTAGAAAAGATCGGACGACGTTTGGTAACTATCAATATATGACCAATTCAATGTTACTCAAGATTTTCTCCGCAGTGATGATGAAATGAGGACTTGAAAATGAAGCATATGTGCAATATGGGGTCTGATATAACTTGTAGAGAGTTAACAGTGTCAGTTCGACAGCACGGTCCGAAAACTATGTACGGTACTGATATTTGTACATCGTTCCCGTGGAAAGTGTTCGGAGTGAATTGACGCCTCAGGACTCTGGGTAGCCAGTACCTCCCATTCATACACACAAATACCACAAAGCTAACAGTTTAAGATATCAGCATTTATTCATTTAATAAATTTGACGAAAACTCAAGATAAAAAGAAATAAAAGTTATCATACACTGTGCAATGAACATACCGACACACAGTAATGTTCTATCATACCAATCAATTGCAAAGATTATTTGAAATCATGCAAATCTGTCAGGCTAAAGAAACTGAAAAAAAGGCGAAAGAAACGAAGAAAACTCGTTACATCAGTCTGAATCTTTCCACATAAATGCAAAACGCAAAGATGTTTTGTTTATAATATAATTCAAAGGCAGACGAAAACAATATCGTGAACTCGGATTAAGTCTGTGACATTTCGCCCCCTAGTGGTGGTTTTCGTAGAATATTTTACGCACTGTGCGTAATGAGTACTGACGTCATCCATAATGACATGGCCGTCGTTATTCTGAACTTTTCACAGATTGGCCCAAAAGCGTGCAAAGTCTCAGAAATGTCGTTATTTCATGTGACAGTTGAAGGTATTGTCCATATCGTGTACATGGTAGGAGATGGAATCACAATGCCGCTGGGATTCACAAATCGGGGTGACGCCCTTTCATCAACCGTTCAGTTTTCACGATGTTTCAACCACTCACTGCCGTTCTATACTTGTGTGCTGGGTTTCGTGATGTCTTCTCAGATCCACTTTCCGTTGGAATGCTTTGTTGCATATCTGACACGAGAATGGTTTGAATCCGGTGTGTTTTCGGCTGTGTGTGATGAGATTTGACGATTGGCTGAACGCCTTTCCACACTTGGCGCATTTGTAAGGCTTTTCACCTGTAAAATCAAAACAAAATAAAGAAACAAAAAATGAGAACACGATAACTCATTCTAGCATTTGTACTACGAAACAGATTTGGAATTGCAGATTAAAATGTGCAAATCCGAGCAAATAATGAATTATGGAAGGACTGCACTTATAAACAGAACGTTTTTCACCACAACTACACATGTTTAGCCTTCGCTCAAGGTCAATTCGACGTCACGTTTTTAAGGAGTGGGTGTCAGTTTTTAAAAAGGACATAATTAAGTTGTGTAATTTTCACCTACAATGGAATCTGGAGAGCCCTCAAATTAACATCGATAATTAACAACTTTGTGATAAAGAGAATTGATTATCTCCGATGCAAGGCTCGGTAAACTTTGCTTGTATTGAATTTTGTTAGTCGAGGAGAAAATTTGCATGAAGCATTCGAATTGGGGTTGGAATTGGGAAAATCTGAACTTGAGAAACATGTCACTTCAATTTGATACTTTTGGCGACTTGAAAATGAAACGACATTGTATATGTGTAGCAAACAAGAGGGTGTCAAGAGACCACATGGTCGAGGGCGGCGCTCTCATTTGCGTGCAAGAATCGCTGTTCCAGACACCTTTATATGGCCCGTCAAATATTAACTCGTTCCCTCCCCGTTTAACATGGTTTAACGTTAACGCAGAGATTAAAACGTGCCTTGTTCAATCACTAAAATTTCGAAATCCCGATGACTTTCACATGCAGGCAAAGATTTACAGACAACCTACGTTGAAACAATATCGAGCTGAAGTTATCGACTTTGTTTGTGATGTTTGGGACTCTTTTGAATGTCGAACAATTGGGAGAACAAATTGAATAATTTATTGCGAGAGATCTAGCAGCTAATCCGTCTGTGTTTTCCAGGGTCTTTCTAACAGTGATAATAACGTGGGAGGTGTAGAAACGCTAAGATTTACTCCATAGTGGATTAAAGCTTCCGAACAATGTACGAGACAATAGAATGAAACAATGATTACCTGTGTGAATGTACGTATGTTTCTTCATGTCAGATTTCTGATGGAATCTTTTCCCACAGTACTGGCAAGGATAGGGACGAGTATCGGAATGAATCAGTAGATGCGTTGACAACGTTGAAGATCGCTTAAAACATTTCCCACACTGTTTGCATTGGAAACTTCTCTCCTGTGTATGGACGGCTCTGTGTTGACTCAAACTGACGGCGTGTCCGAATGTTTTATTGCAGATTTCACAGGCGTAGGGACGTTTACCGCTATGTGATCTCCGTACGTGCACCTCCAAACCATGCGGTGTGCTAAAAACCTTCTTGCATTTGACACAAGAAAAAGAGCCAGTTATACTTAATAGTTTCTTTTCTGTTTCGTAGTCCTCTTTGAATTCAAATGCTCCTTCCATATCATCCGACATCGGTGACAAACCACTATCCGACCAGTAACGTTGCTCAGCGGCTGCCACTGACTTCAGAAACTGTTTTTCTGCATGTGCAAACTGCGCCCGGTAAACATCCGTGTAGCTCAGTTTTCCGTCTCGCAACAATTCCACCATCGCTTTATTAAAATCTGTGAAAAAAAGGAACGAAATAATATGTTAGATAACTAAAATTGAAGACTTTACAAGTTGATGCAACAATCGGCAAAAATGCGCGAATTCCTGGAGTACGCTGTTTCATATTTTCGTTTTCGGCTTCGTTGAATTGTCGATTACTCATCGCCCGCTCAATGATGTTTTGAGGGCCACGACCGTAAATTACTCCTCGTAATTTGCGAACGGAATAACAGATAAAAATAGATAAAATCAGTAATTCTAATGAAACTTAAAACTAATAATATTGCAAAAAATATGTCTAAATTACCGTTTGGTGGAGGTGATGGGACATTATAGGTGGATATATCACACGGCCACGTCTGTCCTTCCTTGCCAACATTCAGACCCATTTCACATGTTATTCTCGTGGTTTCTGCATCATGGCTGTACACATTTTCGTCTCTGATGGAGGGAACAGCTGTGTTTTCACTATTCTCGGAGTGTCCAAATTCACCATATTGTCTTGAGAATTCTGAAACAGTGAAAATCAGTCGACAGGGGAAGTTTATTATAGGTCTCCATGGTAATAAATATACATCATGTTTTAAAGATACACATATTAACACAGATGAGGGAGAAATTGGATTTCATTTTAAAGACAGTCATCGTCCCTGGCAACGACTGAGGGTTTTTTTTTGGCGATGACGAAATGATGTGAATGACATCCACTTTTTTTCGGAATCACTACTCAAATACATATCGACGATTTCGTCTCCTTGTTTCATCTCATGGGACGGATGTTTTATCCGATCACATTAACGGATATTTTTGTTGCAAATTTGACTAAAACACATTCACAGGAATAACGCATACAGTATGCGTCATATCAAGAACTTGACGTACATTGATAAAGTATAAATGAACGCACAGCAAGAAAGCCAGTCATTTTAAATCGGTTGCTCGAAAACATTTGTTGCGAAAAGTGATACATAGATATTGTTATTTTAAGAAGCTTATAGGATAAAAAAAGTTAAGCGTTCGCTTTAAATTTTCTAGACTTTCCTGAAATTATCACGAAATGAAGAATTGTAGTCTCACCTTTATTCCTGGGCGTCACTGCAGTAAATGCACTGACGCTACTCGGAGAGAAGTACTTCGGTACCCGTATAGCAGGTTCGAACGCCGGACTCGGACTTTTCGGTTCGGGATGATTTTCGTTTCCATCGTCGCTGATGGGAGGGGATGGTGTCGCTGTAAAACTGGAATTTGGTGTGAACGTAGCTATAGACACATTGCTACAGGTAGTAACTTTCTTTCCACACGTTTTCACAAGAAAGGAGCGAGGCATTTTGAACGGGATGATGGAAAAAAAAGCTATTGGAACTAAAACAGTAGATGAGGGAACCAAAGCGGCCCAACGTCGTAATTGAGCGGAGCTGTGAGTTGAGACACCGAACTGCGTTAGAGACAGGGAACTGTTTAAATCTGATTCTCAATGACTCTTTAGCCTCCACTAAATATGCTTACTGATTATGCAAATGAGGGAGTTGGGTGTTTTGATAAAGTCCGTCCCATTTCAAACCCATCTGTTTGTAGCCATCGCGTGCCGTTAAGCTTTTGAGAGTGATTTTACAGACTGCGCATGCGCAATTTTATGTGATCTAACAGGTGTCAGCGACAGATAAAACTATCAACTCTGATTGGTTGATAAGGTAACGGAACCACGTGACACTTTCCGATTGAGTGATCACCAGAGGGAGTGACTTGGTAACTTGTTAACCTAATGAAACTCCAAATAGTAGCCACTGCATTCGCAGTAAAATTAATCAAATGTTAATTTCGAATTATCCATTGCGTTATTTGTACTCCGTTGGCACTGACCAAATAATGAAGACTTCTGATCGTCACGACGCGATTGTGTCGAGTGGGTATAAAGCTTGGCTCGGGATAAACAATGACAACTTGTTAATTTAATCAATAGATACTATACACCCGAGTTGCTTTCACTGTCTTTACCTGAAAACTCAGTATTTTTTTATTTATTTATTTATTTTTTTTGGGGGGGGGGTTAACCTACACTATACCTGCGCAATGAAACCAACATTGAAAAGGACATTTATTCAAATGAGTACGGTGACACCAAGTGACACATGTTACGTTATTGTAGAGATGAACCGGGCTTTATTAAACGTATTATTGTAAGGATGACATCTCGAAACGGTGACGGTACACAACTGTTGTGAGAGACAAACAAAGCCCGGCTGAGCTGGATGAGCTCCCAATAACACAGCTGACAGAGGTTATATTTCCATAAACACACCTATTAGAGAATGGTGGATAAGTCATTATTATTTTGTTTAGAAACAAAGCTGGCAATTGGATTGATGGTTGCTTGTTTGCCGACCCTCACTCAAGTGGGAAAGTTTTGATACGAAACAGGTGCCGAGTCGAGAATACGATTGTATGTTAGCAAACCGTATTTAGAGATTTAACTGAACTAATGATCAGATAAACTAGTCATGTCTGCAAACAACCTGCTCTCTACTGAATCTAGGAGCTATCAGTATATATATTTTGCAATCCTTCGGACACATAATGACAGCTAAAATATCCCCCGTGCAAAATCTCTGCATTTACGGTGTCCAATCATACCTTAGATTTTTAAATCTACCTTTCCGTCATTTTATGAAAAATTCAGTGCGTGATTTTTAGTTTCGACCGTATTGTAGGTAGATATTTTCAAATTCACGATTCATCGAATATACGGGTCGGTAAAACATATTAATTTGGGAGTATCGCTGGTCACGATTTTTGTGATAGCGGTGCGAGAACGCAAAAGAGTATTTTTCATCAAAATTTACACATAAAAAAACTTAGCAACTTGAAAATAGACAAATTTAAAACAAAGAAATATTGCAAATTGAAAAACTAAAAAGGGAAGTCGAAATGAAAATCTAAAGGTTAAACAAATTGTGTATTACATCATATGACATGGTAACTGGTTGGCAACGACACACTCTCACACGTGTAATGCATATAAAAGACTGTGCGAACAACAAGCAGTGATCGAATTGACGGGTATCGGACTACGTTAGGTGGTATGGAAGCCTACCCGCACAGATACATGCAAACTATATCCAACCGTAAACACGGGCAATTTGTTCAATTTAATACAACTAAACATCTGGTTTTAGCAATCATTTTGTGGTGAGAATCAGTCAAAATACTGTTTTAGATTTATGAATAGAACATACGTGTATTCAATATGGCAGAATAAGAGGAGTTTCCAGCGGCTTTCTAAAACTATTATTGATGCCAAGAACACATTGATTCAGTGCAACCTGTCAAGCATACATCACTGGTAGTAAAATGCATACATTTCGTGTATGCTGTATAAATACACAGATAACAAAAACACAATTCTCTACAATTTGAAGATTTCGTCTTTTATTATCATATTTTTTATACAAAGAGAAACCGACCTCGGATTGGGACATTATTTTTTGTGTGAAAGGTGGGCATGTTGGGACTGGTAGTGTGCATGTTCCGTTTCTGCGATTAGAAGCAATATTTCCATTATACATACAATTGCTATGTCCGATGATTTATTTTTATACAAGGTATACCATAAACTATTATTGTTAGTGACAGCATCCGCCACTAGTGTGTTTAAACTGTTATCCCGTGGTTGAATAAACTGAACTCGTTGATAAGACACTGCCAAAAACAGTAGAATACGGTTGGAACACGCAGACCGACAGACAAACGGACAGACAGACAGACAGACAGACAGACAGACAGACAGACAGACATACATACATACATACATACATACATACATACATACATACATACATACATACATACATACATACATACGCAGGCAGGCAGGTAGACAAACAAACAGACAGACAGACAGACAGACAGACAGACAGACAGACAGACAGACAGACAGACAGACAGACAGAAAGACAGACAGTACCGTTTCTTCCATGTAAGTTCTCTTGACGATAAGAAAATAAATTATAGTTATCTGTATCAACAAAGAACGTTTAACATGATTGTAGTAATCAACATTACATTGTACAGTAGTTTACAATTCTTTGCCAATATAATCATTTTTATGGGCTTTCAGCTTCTATACTACTTTGATATATTGTCTGTCGAAGGGAGGTCGTCAGCTCGTAATCTCCTTTAAACAATCAGTAAACGATTTTCACACAGTTTAAACAATTTTCAAAAAACTATTTTATTCTACTTATGACCAAAATTTTTTTTGTAGCAGCGGGTCACAGCGAGTGTCTACATACCATAAAAGTGGTGCTTGTGTCCCGTAAATGACACCCGGTTCATTCCGGTCAAACACCGTCTCAAACTCATAATTTTTGTCAAAATTAAATTGCTCTTATTCTAAAATTGTGGTGGTGAGTGCGACTGTCCCTGACGACAGGGATAATCAAATGTAGATATGTCGCTTTTTGACGACTGAACCGAAATCTCTGGAGGAGTAAAACAATGTGATTGTACTTTGACACAAATTGTGCAACGTGGCCTTATCAAACAAAGATTTATCAAATGTCGCGTGGCAGAGATTTCTTACGATAAGTTTAGCAAATAAGTAACCAGTTGCCGATACATCACCGCCTGTATCAACTTACAGACACCTTACATGTTAGTCAGGTATAAACATGCTGTCACGTGGTTGACACATTCGTCGAATACATACGTCGTCTAGTTTTGCAGGCGCAAATACACAATTTTCTACACATTTTCGACACACACAAAAGCAATAATTGAAGATATACCTACAATGACGTCACTTTGATCCGTTCGGCGACTTTCCCGCCAAAATATTTACACAAACTTATTGTTGAACTGCAATTCAGGTTATTTAAACTTTATTTTACATCGGAAACATAGAAACTGTCGTAATCATGGAATTTACGCTAAAAGTGTGACGTGGAAATTATAAAAATTTTGAAATGTCTCATTTAAGAATGTGGAATATTCAAATTTGTTGTTTCACACTCCTGTTTGTGAGGTTGTTCAGTATATAGTGAATTGTTTAAACCCGGGGTTGTATTTGTTCTGAACGCGTATTTAGTTTTAAAAATTGTGTGGTTATTTTACTTAGGGGTTTCAAGGAATTGCAAATTTATACATATACCCAGAATACTGCTATGTGTACGAATGTTAACTATTGTTACTGATCGCGGCATCAAATGTTCGATGCACGATGTACACATTCGTTGGCCGTTTTTTTAAATAAATGGAATATTCAAATTTTAATTTCACACTGCAGTCAAATTTGTGAAAGGGTTCATCGAGAAATTAATCAAATACGCAGAGTGTTATTTGCACTGAATAGCTACCGACAGAGTAGATGGCGTGCCACTTATAGTGAACTCCTGTGTTCGCACTATTGTATAATAGTACTTGCAGCCAGTGGCTTGCAGCACTTCAACAAATTCCCAACATTTATTACATCAGGCGCTTTAGTCAAGTCATTGCATAGGAGAGATTTAAGTACCGATTTACGGAAAGAGAGCAATAGTGATTATTTCGAAACACTTTATTTGTAAGAGCTGTTACTAATTCTTATTTTATTTCATTGATCCAGAATAGAAAACAGGCAACGTATTTGTTAAAGAGGTATTTGAACGGAAAGTCAGGACTGACGGAAAAGAGATAGTTGTGAAATTAGCGAAAATAAACCCCAAGTCACAAGTACAAACTTAGCCTTTTAATAGCATTTATGCAATACTATGTATATCTCGTACAATATCATGTACAAGTAGACTCGAGTGAAAGGAACACACACAATGCACACATATTCATCCATCCATCCATCGCATGCATAAATACATGTACATACATACATACATACATACATACATACATACATACATACATACATACATACACACATACACATGTACGTACGTACGTACGTACGTACGTACGTACGTACATACATACATACATACATACATACATACATACATACATAGACACACATTTAGAAGTTGGCGAACATTGCACAAGAACTGTTGAACATAGCAACGTGCCTTTCCGCCTGTCTATCTCTGCACACACGAACACACACACACACGAACAAACAAACAAACAAACAAACAAACAAACAAACACACACACACACAAACGAACGAACGCACATGCACTAAGTTATGTTGTGTGTATATATATATATATATATATATATATATATATATATATATATATATATATATATATATATATATATATATAACTCGGTGAGTATCAATCTGCTAAGACAGTGCTCTATACCGCAGTGGCAGAGCGTATATATATATATATATATATATATATATATATATATATATATATATATATATATATATATATATATATATATATATATATATATATATATATATATATATATAGATATATAGGCATGGCACACAAGACAAAGGCGATTACTCATACAACAATAATAAGGACACAGTCCTGGCATTGTTGGCTACTTGGTATTAATATCGCTTTATGAAAACATTACACTACTTAATTTTCAATTGCCGTAAAGACATGGGTTTCCTTCACTCAGTGTGATTGATAATGCCGTGACTGGTGAATCATTGACTGGCTGTGAGTTCATCACCGTAATGTGTTAGTTTAATCAACCTGTCAGTTAATATAATGTTGTAATCACGTGTCTTCTGGCATCATCATCATCATCGTCTTTGTCGTCGTCGTCGTCGTCGTCGTCATGTGCATCCATCTTCCGTCAACAGTACAAGTCTACCGAAACTACAATTATTTTGGATAGAAATTTCATCGATGTACCTACTACATATCAGTCGCAAAGACCTTTCTTTGTATTTCCATAATTCCAGAGCGGGTTTAATTTGTTACTGTTTTCGCCGCAGCCTTACGCGTTTTATCAGGGTCTACGCAAGGTTGTTATCTCGCATGATATCACGCCACGCCACGCCACGCCACACTTGTCCGATATAACAGATATAAATAGTTTACTGGCATATTTTGCCAACCTGTCTTGTTCTCATATGTTATCTCGATAATGTCATGACGATGCATTCAATACTTGGGTTCCTCGACTTCCTGAAGGTTAATACGGATGGAAACACAAAGCAATGAAAGGCATCGGTGTTGTGTTGTGACACGTTGAAATTGATATGACAACTAACCCGTGGGTATCAATTGTAAATTGTACGGGACCTTTCACGGTGTTGTCTCCGGGTCGCTGGCGTGGATGTGGCGAAATTCATCATGACTCGAAGTCGGATATTCTTTCAGTGTATTTACAAATGACAGCTAGAGTCTAAAAAACTACGAATTGTTGGTTTACTTGTCTTCAATTTTATTGTTATTAACGTTTGATGGATTCGGGTGACAAACATATTGCGGTGATGCCGAATATCGGGCACACACCACAGCTACGTGCAGATGTGGTATTTATTTTAGTAGATCAGGGGAAAAACGCAAATAAAAACAAACATGGAAAAAGAAAAAGGCAACTAAAACTCACAATATTAGTAATTAATCGATCCCCTTCGATCATGTAATAAAATCTCATAAAAGATCAGTATTTGGCTTTGATAGCGAGTATTTGTGTGATTAACAAACACTAAAGTTAATTATACCGATCTCTGTGTGAACTACACCAACTGCATATACTTTTCATATTCTCCACCGTTTCTAATGCATTCATATTTTTTATCTAAACAGATCTATAATTTACACAAAGATAAAAATTTGCCTTTTTGAGTCTGTTTTTTTGGTTGGAGTTGTCAGTTTTATCAAGATCGATCGCAACGTGATAACTCAATATATACAAAACATCTGTTTCTATACACTGTGCAAAAAAATTTAGGTGTTCATATTCACACCATACTTTACTTCGATATCAGAACACTACTCGAAATCCTTGCCACAGCATCTAAATTTCCCTCGAATCTTTTTTCTGTGTGTTTTGCAACATCCTAAATTATCAGTACCCTGTGGGGGTGGGCAACTATATGGGTAATCGTATACGGAAGCTCCGCACAGATAGACCCCCAACCTAAAAATGTTGACATATCATAGACCATTTCTCATACCAAGTTGAACGTGTGGTATTCTTGCGACATTGGTTGTACTGTGGTTTTGGAATCTTGTTTAAATTACATGAACGGAAAGTATGGTAAAAAAAAACCCAACCCTGATGATCATGGAAGGGAACTCATATTGGATCACTATGTTTTAAAGTTTTATTTTAATACGAAAGGTTGACACCTTCTCGTACCTGAGGCACAGACAACTAACAACTTCTTAGTTGTCTGTGCCTGAGGGTAGTACAAAGGGACCCTTCGCACTGACCCTCCCGTATTTCCGTCTGTGGTAGTTGGCTGCCTTCCCCACCCACCCACCCACCCACCCACCCACCCACCCACCAAACGAGTTTATGAGAGGTTCTGCTATCAGACATGCGCACTGATTCATATCTCGCGTTTAAATTTAATAAGTGACAAGGAAG